>NC_062216.1:166369078-166411578 GCF_902686445.1 Sciurus carolinensis | reverse complement strand
GGCAGGTCCAGCTGCTTCCCCTCCTGTGAAGCGGGAGTGACGAGGGCAGCGCCGGAAGGTTCTCAGGAGGCCCGAGCACCTGGGACGGGCTGTGACCGTGCGAGCAGTGAGCCGCCCCCAGCCCTGTCCCCGTCCTGCTCACCAAGAAAGTTCAGAGAGGTGTCCTCGCTGCCCAGGGTCACACAGCCAGGGTCACACAGCCACGGAGCAGCGCAGCTGGGACATCCTGGTTCTGGGGCTACTGGCCTGGGTTTTTCACAGTCACTGGGCCGCCCCTTGTGGGCACATGGCTGTCTCTGTGCCAGCAGGGGCGGGCATCAGGGGTGCCCAGACCACATTTTCCAGCCACGGTTGGCTGTGTGTATTCTGGAGGGTCAGGGGATGGGAAAATGTGGCCGCAGGGGCGCCGAGGAAAGCGTGGCCCCTGGGACTGGACGCTATGCCCACTGGGGACCTGTGTGGGGGCCTTGCTGCCGTTCCCGGGGAAGTGACCCCAGCCACCCCTGCCCTCCTTCCCTGCAGTCTCAGCCCCTGAACTCGGTGGACATCGTCAACGTCAGCGTGATGTGCTGGCAGGACGGGCAGTGGCACCTGGCCAAGACCCAGGCCTTCAAGCCCTTCGAGAGCCGTGAGTGAGGCGCGGTGCGGGGCTGGGCACCTCCTCCGTCTCCCCGTGTCTGACCCTCAGCTCCCGCCGCCCTGGCCCGCGGCCTGCACCTCTGCTGTGACCAAGGCCTGTCCCCTGCCTGCACTTCGGGGACATCTCCTGGGAAGAGCTGGGGTGGAGAGAACCAGGCGGCTCAGGCTGCAGCTGGCCTTGACCGGGTGGGATCTAACCGGCCGAGCCTGGTCCCCTCCTCTGCAGAGAGCCAGGACCCCCTGGGCACAGGGTCCGGGTGGGGGGTCTCTGAGCCGTGGGGAAGCTGTGGGCGTGTGGCCAGCGCCCCGTGAAGGCCTCGGTCACATGAGCCTCAGGTCCCGCGGCGGCCAAGGCATTCAACACACTGAGGGGCCAGGAATCCCTCCAGGCGAGCTCAGGGCAGAGAAGGGCGGCCGACGGCTAGCGGGCATTTCACCCAGGACCAGGGGTTATTCCAGGCACCTGGGCACCGAGCACATCAGAGTCCCTGCCCTCAGTGGGGCTGGGGGGCGGGACAGAGAAGGAAGAGCCCAAGGCAGATACCAGTGTCCCAGGCGGCCGGCGGCGGAGGCCGGGAGGAGGGGGAGGCCCCGGGCTCGGGAGGGGAGGGAGGTCGGAGGCTGGTCTCCGGTCACCATCCGGAGCACCAGCGGCCCTTCCTCTCTCCCGTCCCCAGTGCGCCTTTTGGCCCCCCACTCCCTCCGCGTCCTCTCCGTTGGGACCCACAGGTGCAACGTGACCTGGCGCACCTCCCTGGTCTCCCACTACGTCGAGTCCTACCTGGAGTTTGAGGTCCGCACGCGGTCCCCGGGCCACCGCTGGGAGGTGAGGAGGTGGCCCAGGCCCCACCCCGTGCCTCCCTGGCCTGGCCATGTCCACGGCCCGGCTGTCCTCCAGCGCAGTGAGGTCCTTCAGCCCCGGCCGGGCGGCGGCTGAGTGTGTCCGCACCCCGGGCGGCTTCAGAGGCAGCGCAGTGGCTCTCCGCGCTCCAGAGCGTCCTGTCCACGGGGCCGCGGCCTCTACGCACTTGACCCCGCTCAGCACTTGTTTACTGAGCACCTACTGGGTGCTGCAGGCTGCGGGAGAGCGGGAGGCGGGGCTGGGGAGCGCCCACTCTCTGGAACATCCCCGGGAGGGCGGAATGCAGACGGGGACGTCGATGGGCAAGGGCGAGTGGGAAGCCCAAGGGGCCGGGACACCTGCCACTCAAAGGCAGGACACAGCCCTGAGTCTGGGGGACAGGAAGGAGAGCAAGAGGCGTGGGAGGCGTGTGGACGCCCGTGGAGACGCCCCTTCCTCATGGAGCTGAGACCCCAGCAGAGGGGCCCAGTGACCTCAGGGGGACACTGAGGGGCAGGTGGCTAGTGTGGGGCCTTTGGGGGGTCGGTGCCCCTGGGACTTGGGGCCCCAGCAGCTGGGCCGTCGGGGAGCCATTGGGAGGGTCGGGGAGGGAGGCGGCCGGTCAAGGAGGGTGCTGCTTGGCTCAGCCTCCTGGCCGCGCCACGGGCCGGGACACGGGCAGGGGACCCCTCCGGGCTCACTGCCCTGTCCCTGCCCAGGAGGCCCCCCTGCTGAGCCTGAAGCAGCCGCAGCAATGGATCTGCCTGGAGACGCTCGCCCCCGACACCCAGTATGAGCTGCAGGTGCGGGTCCGGCCCCAGCGCGGTGACCACACGGTGTGGAGCCCCTGGAGCCAGCCCCTGGCCTTCAGGACGAGGCCCGCAGGTAGGGGCAGCGGGCTGGGGCAGCGAGCTCGGCCCCGTCCACCTGTTAGCCCCCTGGGTGCGGCTGTGGGCTCACCAAGGGGAAGGGAGGCCACGGCCTGCGGGGCCTGCGGGTGGCTGGGACCCTGTGGCGCTCAGCCACCGTCACTCCTGGAAAGCGCGAGCCAGACCCGCGGCCCGAGGGGCACCACGTCCGGCTTCCTGGCGGGCCTTCAGCGGGTCCCGGCCCCCGGCCCAGGCCGCCTGGTGGTCGCCGGGTGCTCTCCAGCCGCCCTCCCGCTTCTCTCCCACCTGGCAGCCCCTGGGAAGGACACCCTGCCGCTGCCCTGGCTCAGCCACGCCGTCCTGGGCCTGGGGGCAGTCGCGGGCTTCGTGGCCTCCGTCT
Organism: Sciurus carolinensis; assembly: GCF_902686445.1. Lineage (NCBI taxonomy): Eukaryota > Metazoa > Chordata > Mammalia > Rodentia > Sciuridae > Sciurus > Sciurus carolinensis. The sequence goes on along the minus strand of NC_062216.1, from coordinate 166,408,829 downwards.
ACTTCCTGGCCCACTGCCGGTACCTCGGGCCCTGGTAAGAAGGTCCCCGTTCCCTCGCGCTCTCGCCCGGCACGCTGCCCCGGCCAGGCGGCCCTGCCCTGGGCCCACCGCACCTGCTCCCCAGTCGGCTGACCACGCCTGGCTGTTCCCTGCAACTGGGCCCAAGGAGGGGCGGGGAGGCCGCGGCCGCCAGGGAGCACCCTGAGCCCGGCGCTGGGTCCTGAGGTCCTTCGGTGCCCGTGGGGTCACTCATCTGTGCAGTCTATGCCCCGACCCGCTCTGTCCTGGGAGCACGCTGCAGGCCTGGGTCCCAGCCCACAGAGCAGTCAGAGAGGAAGGGACAATGACACACCATGACAACCATGACGGAGCAGGTGACAGGGAGAGGGACCTTGGCTGGGGGCTGGTGTCCCAGAGGAGCTGATGTCCTTGGAATCTGAAGGAGGAGCTTCCCAGGTGGGGCAGAGGGGACAGGAGCCCTGCAGGCAGAGACGGCAGGTGCCAAGGTCCTGGGGTAGGAAGAAGGGAGGGACTCCAGGAACATGGGGCCAGGAGGCCTGCGTAGCCAGAACCCGGATGGAAGCTGGCCTTGAACCTGGACGTGGGCAGCATTGTTCTCTGGGGTCCTCAAGACCACAGCAAGGATGTGACCGGCACTGTGTGCCTGGTAGCCTGGTTTTTGCAAAAGCAAGATGGGACCAGCGTTGTTAGCTGTGGTTCTCGCTGCTGTGTGGAAGGTGCCCTGGCAGAGGGCAGGGCAGTGAGGAGGTGACCCAAGGTCAGCCCTGGTCCTGCTGAAAGGAGAGACAGCACTTCACTGTGTGCAGAATGTGTCCATTGGCATCAGCCTCTCAATTCTCCACCATCCCGGGAAGGCAGTGAGTCGGGGCTGCCACTGCACTTTAGTCAGTGCAAGGATGGCCCAGAGAAGTCAGCCTACCCGCCCAAGATCACACAGCCAGTTAGTAGTGAGGCTGGGGGGGAAGCCCAACTCTCCTGACGCAGGCCCTGTGTGGGGGCTCTGACATTCTCAGTCCCTTTGGTCCATTCCTGCATCATGCTCCAACACTCTTCAGAGACTTTCCACTGAGTGCACCCCGACAGTCCAGGCCCTCTGCCAGCCATTTGGAACATTCACGCAAATCAGAAAACAGCGCCCTCTTCTCCAGGCAGATGCATACAGATCTCTGGCACAGCTTGGGAAGCAACATGGCTGGAATTCAGCCCCCACTCACTGTCCGAGCCACCCACCAAAGCCAGATGCCCTCAGACAGTGCACAACCTGTACCACCATCCATGGCAGCCCTGACTAGGAAGCCTCCCTCCTATTTCCCTTCTCATGCCTCGCTCCGCTCCGGCCATCTCCACCCTGACCACTCTGGTTTGTGTGGTCTCTGCCACCCCGTGTCCTCTTGAGTGGCGCTCTGCTCCATGGAGTGGGTGGTAACATGGCACACTTGGTTTGTGTCTGTCTCCTCGTCAGCATGTCAGCGCCTTGAGATCAGGGACCTTCTCTGGTGGCCATTCCTGTGCCTTGCCCTCAGAGCCGTGGGCTGCTGGCAGGGGACACTGCGTCCCCTTCCCATCCTCACCCTCCTTCCTCTCCCTGGTTCAGGCTGAAGAAGGTTCTGAAGTGTCGCATCCCAGACCCCTCAGAGTTCTTCTCCCAGCTGAGCTCCCAGCACGGAGGAGACCTGCAGGTAGGAGCGGAGGCGTGGGCTGCCCCGGGGGCAGTGGGGTGGGGAGGTGGCACAGCAGTAGGGGGTTTGCCCCAGTGAGAGGAGACAGTGCCCAGAGTGCAGCCCCGCACAGGTGCAGACCCCTGTCCCCATCTGTCCCCCCCACGCTGCCAGGGTTTTAATCCCGGCTCCAGCACCCCCTGGCTGTGTGACCTTGGACATGTTGTAGAACCTCTCTGTGCCACAGTTTCCTTGCCTGGGAAGTGGGGAGAAAACAGGGTGTGTGTACCGCCTGGGAACACTGCCTGCTGCCAGCCCCGACCCTGGGCAGCCTCTGTCACTTCTCACAGACATTAGTAAGTCCCCAGTCACCCGAGTCACAAAACATGATTTCTTTGAAAAGGCGGGGCAGAGTGGGGACGCTCGAGCTTCACCTGTGGCCTGTCCTCTGCCTCCGCAGCCCCCAGCTGCTTCAGGAGCCCAGGGGCTGGGAGGGGCTCCCGATGGTGGGTCCCCAGCTCAGGAGGTCAGAGGCAGAGAGGGCCAGAGGGCCAGGCCGACCCGCCGTCACGAGCGGCCGTGTGCTGTCCTCTCGGGACTGACCAGGCCCCTGCGTCTAGAACGCTCCCAGGCTGCCTTGCCACCGAGGCTGGAGGCGGGTGTGGGGACCCGGCTCTGCAGCTCCTCCCTCAGCTCTTGAGGCCGACAGGTCTCATCGATGGCAGCCGGGCAAGTCCCGCTGGCCGTGCCAGGGACACAGCAGAGGACTGTCCCAAGCACGCCCCGCGCCTCGTCCAGCTGGAGTCCTGAGTCCAAGGGCCGAGGACGTGCTCGGGCGCGAGGCGGCTCCTTCCTGGAGGGGGAGCCAGGAGGGCATCCCTGGGGCGGGGACTCCCCTAGGAGGCCAGGACCAGGGAGGCCTCCTCAGCAGCTGCGCCCAGTCTAGGGTGGCCGCGGGCAGAGCTCAGCCCCTCCCTGCTCCGCCGTTCCATCTGAAAGAGCCGGTCTGGGCCCTCGGGCACCGTCCTGGGCAGGGCAGACGGCGGAGGGCGCCCAGGACGGAGGGCTGTTGGGTCCTCTGACTCCCCCCGGAGGCCCTGGCCTCGCAGCCTGCACTCCACCCCGTGCCCAGGTTCTCCTCCTCCACTTTCTCACCCGACACCTCTTTGTTGACCTAACAGGTAGCAGTGAGGGGTCAGGAGGGGGTGGCCGACCACTGTGGAAACAGGCCCAGAGAGGCGTAGTGGCCTGCCTGGGGTCACAGTCAGGCAGTGCCAGGATTGGGGCTGGAAGCTGGGCCTCCCCACTGTGGCTCCTGGGCATCTCAGACCTGCTGACGGGCACTCGCTTCTGTCTGCGGGGCACTGGGAGGGAGAAGAAAACTGGGGGCACGCCGTCCCCCACCGAAGACGTTTCCACAAGGACGTTTCCCAGGTTCCAGCTCTGTCCCAGCTGGCCTGCGATGGGACCAGGCCCTTCTGCCATTATGCTGGGGGACTGGTTGACTCAGACACTCGGGCCTGGCCCCACTGGGCACTGGGCATCCTGTTCTCCACTGGGTCCCCACACTTAGCTGGATACAAGCGGGTGCTCAAAGAACGGTCACTCCGCCGTGCAAGTCCCCTGGGCCCTTGGGAACCAGGCCTGTGCAGAGCCCTGGGAGGGCTTCCTGGGGGGCAGTGGGACAGGCGGTGGAGGTGGCGGCCACGGGCCGTGAGGCTCACCCCTGCGCTGGCCTTCCTCCCGGCAGAAGTGGCTCTCCTCGCCCCTGCCCTCGTCCTCCTTCAACACCGGCGGCCCCGCGCCCGAGATCTCTCCGCTGGAAGTGCTGGACAGGGATGCCAAGGCCGCTCAGCTGCTCCTGCTGCAGCAGGACAAGGCGACCTCGCCCTCGCCCAGCGGCCGTTCGCAGACCAGCTGCTTCACCAACCAGGGCTACTTCTTCTTCCACCTCCCGGACGCCCTGGAGATTGAGGCCTGTCAGGTGTACTTCACCTTCGACCCCTGTGCGGAGGAGGAGCCCGAAGAGGGCGGGCCCGGCGTGCCCGCGGGGTCGCCCTCGCCGCCCCTGCCGCCCGCGTCAGGGGACGACGACGCCTACTGCACCTTCCCGCCCGGGGATGACCTGCTGCTCTTCTCACCCAGCCTCCTTGGAGGCCCGAGCTCCCCCAACACTGCCCTTGGGAGCTGCGAGGCCAGCAAAGAGAGGCTGCCCCCCTCCCTGCTGGAGGGAGTCCCCCAAGACTGGGGCCCCCAGCCCTGGGACCTCCTGCCCCGGCAGCCCCTCACCTGGTGGGTTCCCAGGCCTCCCTGGAGCTAGTCCTGGGAGAGGCTGGGAGGGAGGGCCCTGCCCCCAACCCTGGGCCAGGAGCCGGCCTGCAGCTGGCCAGGGCCCCTGGGCAAGGGGAGGTCAGGGCCCCTACCTCTTGCCTGGCCCTGAACACTGATGCCTACCTGTCCCTCCAAGAACTCCAGAATCAGGACCCAGCTCACCTGGTGTAGCCAGACGGCCAGTGCTGGAGGGCAGCCAACCCCTGCACCAGGCCTGATGGAGGGGCAGTTCTGTCCTTGAGGACAACACACTGCTGAGGACACTTGGTGCCCAGCTGCCCCACCCAGCCACACACACTCAATTGCTGCTCCCTGGTCCCACCGCCCGAGCCAGGATCTGGGCCAGCCTCCCCTCCTCCTCTTTAACCATGGAGTTGTGAGCTGATTCTGAAGCGCTGCCTCTCCACCATCCTGCAGGGGTTTGTCCTCAGGGCTCTCTAGGGGTCTTCAGCCCAACCTCTTCAATGGGCCTCCTGCCGCAGTCCTGCCCCTGCTACCCGTCCTCCACAGGACAACTTGAGTGTGTTTCCCAAATTCAAATATAGCCAGGTCCCTCCCCTGCTCAAAACCCTGCCATGGCTCCCCATTGCCCAGCACCAGTTCTTGGTCTGCACTTTTCCCTCCAGCATCATATTAGGACATTCCCTACTGGACCCTCACCAGGGTCCTACTGAGCCACTTGGAGCTCCTTTGTGCTCCCAAAGTTTGTGGTCTCTGCCTCATCCTTCACATGCCAGTTCTGCCCCCTGGGGGGAAACACTGCCTGCCTGAATGTGCCCCAACTTCCAGATTCCATGCTGGAAGGAAACTCTTAGGAACAGGAGGTGGCTGGAAAAGAGGCCCTGTCACTTATTCTTGGGCTCTCTCCTGAGCCCAGAATGCTTGCTGACTGCATCCTAAATCTGTGGCCCAAGTATGGACAACAGGCCCTGCAGAGTGGATGCGGCCGGATCTTTCCACAGTGGCCTCACAGACTCGCAAGGGAGGCTGCTGGAAGGCAAACCCTGACGCTGCCCCGGGGTACGGCGCCTGGGCCCCTCCCACCCTGCGCTCAGGCTGAGGGTCCTGCTCTGCAGACTAGCTGACCTCCAGAGGGACAGCTCCTGGAAAGTGCGACCTCAGTGCCTTTCACTGCACTTGACACAGTACCTCGCACTCCACCGCACTCCCTGGATGAACTGATGAAGGCCGGGCTGCCAGCACAGCGGCCGAACGCGCCCCAGCAAGAGGCGCAGCCAACCCCTCCCACACAACGGGCCCCTTCCTTCCCAGTGCTCCTGCCACACCTCGGCTTCTCTGCCCTCTGCCTGGGCACTGGTCACACCGTGGTGATCACAGCCTCACACCTCCATAGGGCAGAAACAAAACCGAGATCCCAGCTGGCTGAGCCTAGCGCAGAGCCTGCGCTTATAGGTCCTGCTCGCAGCTGATTGGGTACCTGAACACAAGCACACCCATAGGTTGAAACTCTGTCCAATCAGAGAGACCCGGTCTGATCTAGCCAATCAGATGATGTCTCAGTCTGAAGTTGGGGAAGAGGGGCGGCCTCTGGGAGCAGGTGCTTATGAATGAGGCTCCCAGGAACCCGGAGGGAGGAGTGGAACCACGTGAGCAGAGGGCAGTGGGATCCTGACACAGGGCGCTCTTGACCATCCGTCAGGATTTCTGTTTCTTTAAGCTCCCCTGTTTTGAGGCTGCGTGAGTCCTGGGTCTTCACCGTGGAAAGGGCTTAATCAACCCCATATCATTTCCCACCTCCTGCCATAAGATGCTGTGTGTCCTGGGCTGCCGGATTCCTCGGTCCTGGCCTGGTCGCACCTGAGCTCCGCATTCGCACTCTGTTGTGTGTCCTGGGGAAAAATAGCAAACCTCTCTGCATTCAGTTTCCTTATGCCCAGAATGGAAACAGATTGGTCACCCCATTACCCGCCGCGGCTTTGCAGAATCCTTGGGAAGTTCTCTTTCTCAAGTCCTGGTCATTCGTGAATTTCTTTCTCTCTTAATGACCTCACTGTGTCTTTACTCTTTTCATGATATGTTTTCTATAAACCATTTCAGGATTTTTGTTCGAATTCATTTATTTAAAGAAAATACTGCTTCTGTAAATGGGAAAAACGGGGTTCACTGTAAATAAAAGGTAATCGTAAAAAGTAAAAACAATAAAACAAAATAATATTTAAATCCTTTGTCTGATGGAAATCTGTTATCTCAGTTCAGCATAGAGGGGAGAACTAGATGAAGACCAAATGGAAACTTCTGGCTTGAGTGGAAGCAAAAGGATTATAAAGGGAAAATCTCTTTCAGTAGCAGGAGTCGGGTTTCTTATTCTGTGTCCAGGCTCCATCTAGCATCCCTCATCTCCATACTGCACAGGTCTTCGCTTAGGGAAAGATTGCACTTGATGATTGATAGCTTTATATCTATCTGTGTGTGTGTGTGTGTGTGTGTGTGTGTGTGTACGCGTGCCTGTGTGCTCCCCTCCCCCACATCTATTTCAGTGCCCTGAAAAAATAAAGATAAAATGTAGATCAGGTCCAGGTGGAGGATGGTCATTCATAAAACTCCATTCATGGCAGACATTGCTAGTGGATCACAGATCTCCTTCCAACAGAGCCTGGATGCAGCTTTCGCTCCTGCAGTGTCATGCTAGAGGCAACTTCCTGTGGATCAGAGCTGGCCCCTGCTGACACCTGTGAACCCCATAATCTCTTAGGTACCTTCCACAAAAGGAGGTCTTATTTTTCCTGACTCCTGTTTCCCAGGCAGGGAGAGCTATGGACTGAGGCCACGGAGACAGGGAAGCTGAGAGGTGTCTCTGAGCAGGCAAGCCAGGGAGGCCAGCTGTCTCCCCCAGGTCTGATGAAAGACCTGAGCTGGCAGTGAGTCCAGAAAGGAGCCACCCTACACAGGTGGTGACAGAGTGATGGGCCTCAGCCACCATGTGTCACTTCCAGTGGGGATTACAGCATGGACCTTGGGAAGAAGGGACAGGCGGAGGCAGCTGGCAGGAGTGGGAGGCATGAGGGAGAGACAGGTCCCCCGGGTTAGATTGTGGGAGAAAGGCTGGCGCCAGCTGGGGACCTGGCGCAGGCAGGGGAGGCAGGAGGCAGCCGGGCAGACGGGGGCGGTAAGAGAACAGAGGAGGGGCGGGGGCTTCCAGTCGCTCGCGGTTCCTTTCCATGGGGCTGGATTGGTCCCTTCGTCTCCCAAGCCCCCACCTCTGCTCTTCCTCTACCTCGCAGCTCCAGCTAAGCAGCTTTGAGTGCGCACGATTCCCAGGCGCATTATGGTCCATTTTCCCAAGAACATGGAAGGTCTAGGTCTGGGTGAAGAGTCCCACTGCCTCTCTCACTGTTCATGTCGCAACTAACCGGCAAAAGAGAACCAGACACAAACCCCAAATGACCAAGAGGCACGTTGCAAAGGGGTGAGGGCACCCAGCTTCATTTTCCGGACACTGTTCCAGGCTCTTCCCAAACACCCCTTATCACCTGCAAGCGTCGTGGAGAGGCAGGGCTTTCTTCCCATTCTATGGATGAGGAAACTGAGGCTCAGGGAGGTTAAGAAGGACAACTGATGGTGGATAGAGCCAAGATTCACACTGAGGTGCATCTGGCTGCAGAGCTTTTGGCCCTTGGCAAACAACCTGCCTGAGAGATGATGCCAATGGCAAAGAAGCAGCAGAACCCCATTCTCCTCTCCGGCAGCCAACTCAGCAAACAAGAGGCTGGTCATACTTGCGACTGAGGAAGAGGAACAGCTCAGCTCTTCTGTGGGACAGACAGGGCTGGGTGCCTCAACCTCCCACCCGCCCCTGCTTGGCCTCCTCCCTGGCCTCCTGTGCCCACTGCCTGCCCTTCCCATCTTGCCACCCTGGGCCCTGCCAGTGTGGTCTTGCTAAGGCCACACCTGGCCATGCCATACCCTGCTTAGCCTGCGGTGACTCCTGTTGTTCTGGCCCCTTCATGCTGTGGCCCCCAGCTTGAGGGTCCCAGCTTGCCGCCCTCTGCCCTAGTGCCTTCATGGCCCCATTGGTGGCCTGGGCAGTCACCTGGATGATCTCTAACTGCTCTCCTAGGCCTGGTAGCTGTGAGTCCAGGTGCCACACTGAAGATGGCGTGAGCCTGGGACTCCCTGTTCCACTTCCAGATTGGAAGCCAGGTTTTGGGGATGGCAGGGGCCACGGGTGACTCAGGCTTGGTGCCGGTAGATCCCTGGGTCTGAAGTCATCGGCACCCACACGGTCCACCCAGACTCCTACACACCCCTGGGGACCCCACGCAAACACCCCCACTTCGGGAGGCTCTCTGATACGCCCCACGTGGGCCGAGCAGGTCTCCTGCTCCACCTCCTGAGCCACCTCTGTTCTGACCAGCCATGAGCTGGGGCCAGACCCCGGGCAGATTCAGGGGCATAGGCGTGATGGCGGCAGCCGTGAGGCAGAGGTGGCCCCGGGCGCAGGCTGCATTGAGCCATGCCAGGTGCAAGCAGGCTCTGCAGACCCTCTGCCCAGGGACGGTGGGCAGGGTGCAGGCAGGGCCTGGGTAGAGGCGCTCGGCAGGGCTCCGAACTTCAGAAATAGGTGGTGGATGCTGGTGCTTGGCAGGACCTGGGTGGAGGGATTCTCAGACACCATTTGGCACTGGGGGTTTTACCAACAGGCAGAGGGAGGGGGGCCAGCCGTGGGGACAGGGATCTGCGAGGGCCACAGGGGATACTGTCCTCTCAGGCTCCTTTTTAGAGCTGCATGGGTCGATCCCCTCCATGCGGGTAACTCGCTTGACCCTTACAGCAGAGCCCCAGGGAGGTCCTCCTCCAGGGCTCTGAGTGGTCCAGTGACTTGCCTGAGGCCACACAGCCAGAACGTGGTGGAGCAGGGATTCCTACCCACAATCCCGAGCGCTCACAGGGGCCCAGGTCCTTTCAGATTTTAAAGCACATGTGAGTCTGATGTCTGATGGGAGTGACAGAGGTTCTGAGTCCTGTCTCACAGTGAAGAACAGGAGGCCCCGAGAGGGTGTCGCCGTGTCCCAGGCCACACACTGAGTTTGGCTGGTGGGTGAGCTGATTCGACCGGAGATCACCACCACCTGCCCCCATGACGGCCCTGGGACATCCCCTGGCTGACTGGTTCAGAGACATTTTCCACCCCCGAGGGTGTGACGCACCTGCTACTCCTGTCACGGGGTGGGGACAGGAAGTCAGGAAGCCCTGAGCGGTGCAGAGGTGCAGGGTGAGGGGTGGGACCCAGGCTCGGTTCCAGGAAGCCAGGACGCAGAGGGAGGAACAGCAGCGAGGACCCTGCGTCCTCCACTGCTCAGCGCACCTGGCTGGCTGGGGCCCTGGCCGCCGCCCTGTCCACAGTCCTCAGCCTCCTGTGGGGAGGGAGTGACTGAGGGCACTACCCAGCGAGCAAGTGGACAGTCACAAATCCCCTCCGCTGGGTGACAGCAAACAAACAGGGCTCCTTTAGGACACAACTTTCTGAGCAAATTGTGTCCCTTGGACATTTTTAAAAACACCATTTTGTCGTGAGGATTTATTTTGGACAGCACACTGGGAGTCAGTTCACTTGGGTTCTAGTCCTAACCCCGCCTCAGCCTTGCTGTGTGACCTTAGGCAGGCCCCACCCTCTCTGAGGTCAGGCTGCATGACGCAGGCAGTTTCATTCTGTGTCCCCTCGAGGTTTGGGGAAGCACCTCTCAAACCTCTATCCCCTGACAACACAGCCTGGTGGGCACCCGGGTGGCACCTTCAGACAGTCCAGAGCCAGGACCCAGGGCTGGAACCGGGCAGCGTCCAAGTGTGGTGGCAGGGGATGGAGGAGGGACACAGAGACAGGAGAGGAATGGGGCTGGTTAATCGTGTCGTCAACTCATAAGGTCTGGAGGCCCAGAGGACCCTGGGGTCCTTGTCCCCTGTGCAGATGGAGAAGATGTGCCACTGAGGTGGCCTCCTGTCCAGGCCTCCATCCTAACTGTTCCTCAAAGTAACCCCAGAGCACCCCGAGGTCATGCCACGGCCCCTGCCCTCCGTCTCCAGGGCTGAGCCAGGACAGGGCGGGAGCGAGTGCCTGCCCCCGGGTCTGCCCTCCGCCTGTCTCCAGGCTCCTGTGCTTAGGAATGTGTCTTGCTGGCTGTAGTGTCCCCGGGCCCCGCCCTATGGGGACTCCAGTTAGAGGCTCCACACCTTTGTGACGAATGAGCGAGTCAGGCGCTGGACAAAGGTGACAGAGGTGGCCTCAGGGGACTCTGGGGAAAGGTGCGTCCAGTAAATGGCTCCTTTCCCTTCCTGGTGGGAGCAGAGTGTCCCCCTCCCACGCCCCTGCTGGTCCCACCTGCCTTTCTGTGGGAGGGTTGCCGGGTGGCGGAGACGACAGGCTTCAGAAGTGACTGAGACTCAGGGTCCCATGGGACCTTTGGGGCACTCGCCCATAGCACCAAAGGCCATCTGCCGCCCCCCCCACCTGTTAGTGGGCCCAACTGTCACCTCCTGAAGTGCCCTGAAGTCCTGACCCTCCGCCACCAGTGTGGCCTCATTTGGAAATAGTGTCTTTGCAAATGTACGCAGGTTAAGGTGGGGTCGCCCTGGATTGGGGGGCCCCTGGGGCAACGTGACGGGGGTGGGAGTTGGACAGGGAGATGCTGCCACCCAGGGAGAAGGCTGCGTGGTCAGAGCCACCAGGAGCTGGGAAGAGAGAAGGGACCTGCTGATGCTTCAGCCTCACCTTCTGGCCTCCGCAAGTGTGAGAAAATATTCCTGCTGTTTGGAACCCCACAGCTGGTGGCCCATTCTCCGGCAGCCGTCAGCTCTAGGGGACAAATCTGCACCCACCCATGGGCCGAGGACCCAGCAGGTCAGCTTCGCCCTCCAGAACCTCAGTCTCTTCTTCTGCTAAGTGGAGACACGCGTCCCCTCCCACGCCTGGAGGCGCTGTCTGTGCAGCGGCTCTCAGGGTGTCATCCAAGGAGGTGACAGTGCCGTCCTTCCTTCACTCGACCCTGAGGGTCCCTCCCATGTGCCAGGTGCTGTCCTAGCCTGGGGCCCAGCAGAGACAAGGCCTTTGTCCCCCTGGGGCTCACAGTGGAACGGACCACGGCGAGAACAGCTGCCCAGTGACCGCAGGCAGAAGTGTGGTGACCGGGCAGCGGCACCGCCGGCTGGGTGGCGGCAGTTCTCATTCCTCCGGCCTCCGGCGCCTGCGCTGCCCCGTCCTGCTCCTTGGCAGGCCCCGTGGCTGTTCCCCTCCTTGGTGGTCCAGTGTGCGCCCGCTGTGCACAGGGCTCCAGGAAGAAGTGGGGACCCAGGAGCCACGTGCGTCAGGCCACACGGGCTCACGCAGAGCGCGCTTGCGAAGGCTGCAGGGACACAGCGCCGGGCCGGGGGCCTGGCCAACCTCGCTGGACCTCCAGTCCTGGAGGCGGGAGCTCCTGGGCCGGTGCTCCCCCTGCGGCCGTGAGCGAGCTTCCGGTCCAACCTCTCCAGCGCCGTGGCTCCTTGGCTGTGGGGCTGCGTGACCCCGGCCTCTCTCCAGCGCCATGGTTCCTTGGCTGTGGGGCTGCATGAGCTGCTTCCGTCTCTGCACAGCATCCTGTGTGCAGCGTTTGGAGTCCAAACTCCCCTTTCCAAGAGAACACACGTCCTGGCGATCAGAGGCCCACCTTACATCCTTCCGCCCTCAACCACCAGCTCTGTCACCCCCCTCCTAAGGCCACCAGGTGGCAGCCTGGGAGGTGCGTCTGGCTGGGTCACTAGCCAGTGGAGGGACTGGGATTTCTGCCAGGTCATCTGGCTCCCCAATCCCCGGCTGGATCTGTCACCTGAGGGTGGCGGTAATCCGGTAGAGGTCCGTCTCTGTCCCGCTAGGCAGGCTTGCTATATCCCCTGCTGGCCACCAACCCACACTGGCCAGGCCTCCAAGCAGCTTCCCTGGCCCTCCGGACAAGGGGGCCGTGGAGGCCGAGGGCCGGCATTGTTGTGAAGCGCAGGTTCCAGCGAGCGGCAAGCTTCACCTCTGCTGAGTGCCAGCACGTCCCTGCGGCGGAGACAGTGTCTACCTGGACCCGCGCAGCCCTTGCTGGCAGAGGCCACCCTGACGCAGGCAGGCTGCCCAGCCCTCGGGAGCTGGGACCCTGGTGCTCCCCGGCATTGGCTGCCCTCCCGGAGCCTGGCGCCCCCAGGCTGGGCTGATCGATGGCTGGGTGGCCACCAGGTGCAGAGGACAGTGATTGTGCAAGAGCTGCTCTCCAGGCCGCCGGCTGCCAGCCTGTCAGGGCCAGGGCCCTGGGCCACTTGACCTTCCAGAGGACAGGGTGGACACACAGGCGGGACTCAGGGGTCTTTGCCCCAACACACACGTGCCCGCTCTCGTCCCTGCACAGGTCCCTTGGGGAGGTTGAGGAGGACCAGGCCTGGGGAGCGAGCTGGCAGGGAGGAGGCAGAATCGAGGGACAGTTGGGACAGTGGGGTGTGGCTGCCGGCCCTGGTCACAGGTCGGGGTCAGGCCCAGGGGAGGCAGGGCCCGCACAGGCTGAGGGACAGGAGCCGAGAGGTGCCCACACATCTGTGTTCACCTGCCACGCTTCACTAACACGCCTCACACTCACATATGGCTCACACTCACATACGATGCACACTCACAATGCACACTCACACAAGTTTCACACTCACACAAATTTCACACTCACATGCCTCACACACACAATGCACTCACACACACCTCACTCACAAGCTTCACACTCATGACACACACTCACAAACACCTCACACTCACATGCCTCACACTCATGACACACACCTCACACTCACGATGCACACTCACACAAGCCTCACACTCATGACACACACATCTCACACATGCCTCACACAGGCCTCACACTCACATGCTTCACATGACTAATTAGAGCAAATTAAAGAGAAAAAAATGAAAAAAAGCAGGTGAAATTGATTTTAATGGTAAATTGTATTTCACACAAGAGAGTGAACGTGTTATTTCAAGACGTAATTGACAGAGAGATGACATGGAGACATTTGCACCCTTTGTTTGGGGCCTTGGAAGTCTGGTAGGCACCTCCCGTGAACCAGTCTTGGTTCAGACTGGCCATCCCAGGTACTCAAGGGCCACATGTGGCTAGTGGCCACTGTGCTGGACACGGGGCTCTGTGAATGATGTCTGAATTCCTATAACGCCCAGCTGAGCAGAAGCGCCCCTCCTCCGCCTCCTCCTGTCCTGGGCCCAGAGCACGTGGGCCTGGCCTCCTTTTCCGTTTGGTCAATGACTTTCTGGTCTCACCTGTCCAGGTGAGGGCCTGGCACGAGCTGTACCTCCCAGCACCTCTGCCCAGCCCAATCTCGGCCCCCACCCCCACTCATGCTCCTGGGGACAGGGCTGGAGCCAGGCAGGAGCGTCACCAGGCAACAGCCCCGGGGGAGAGCTCGGGTCTCCAGCACCTGCCTGGCGCCCTCCCTCTGGGAGCCTGCGGGGCGGGCACAGTGTGCTCCGCCTCCTGCCGCTGCACCTGGGCTCAGTCACTGCGCCCTCCTGCACCCAGCACGAGCCCTATGGAGCCTGGGGCCACAGGCCACAGGGGACAAGGGCCAGGCACTCCAGCCATGGGCCTGGGCCATTGATCCAGCCCAGGCTGGCCAGGTGGGGGTGGAGAGACCTTGGCCTGGACAAACAGAGGCTCCTGCGGCCTGAGAGCGGCCGGCGCCCACCTGCCACGCCTGAAGGTAAGCCGGGCCTCCGGCCTGGGGACCAGGGTTGATGAATGGCTGGTGACAGTGTGCCCCCCAAGAGCCAGATCGGCTTCCTGGGGCTTGAGCCAGGCCTCTGCTCCCAGGCTGGGCCTGCAGGGCCTCCGGGAGCCCAGGGGGGCGAGCCCAGCGGTGGGCACCTCAGGGGCCCAAGGGGCCAGGGCAGGGGGAGGCCTGACACCCCCACGACCCCCTACCCCACCCTGTGCTCTGAGCCTGCTGCCCCTCCACATCCCGCTGCCCCAGGGCTTTCCGAGTGTGACCCAGATCCAGAGCCCCAGCTGCACCTGCGTGCTGAGCGCAGTCCCAGCCCCGGCTGGAGGCTGGAGCCGGCCTCGGCCATGGTGTGAGGCCAGTGTGCGTGAGTCTGCAAGCCGTGTGCAGGTGTGGTCCCTCCAAGGGCCTCCACTGGGCACGTGTGGGTGAGTGTGCACGGGGGCCGAGCACCCTCGGCTGCGGTAGCCCACGCAGGGGTTCCTCCAGGCCCCAGGCCCCTGACCACACCTCCTGGACGCAGGTCGGCCGCTCGGCCCTCTCTGCGCTGCCCTGGCGGGCGATTCCAGCTCCCTGGGCTGGTTTCCCCATAGAGACAGCCAGACTGCAGAGGCGGAAGAGAGCATCTGTGCGGTGTGGGCTCAGGGCTGCGCACAGTAGGCTCATGGTCGTGGTTGATTCCCGTCCGCATCGCCAGCACCTGGCCCTCTCCTGGGGGAGGCGCTGCCCAGGGAGCGCAGGGTTGGGCCAGCAGAGGGCCCTCTAGTGGTCAGGAGGGAGGAGAGTGGGAGCGGGGCAGGGTGGGCTCCTGGTGCTGCTGGCAGGGAGAAGGTTGCCAGGGCAACCAGGGTCTGGTCCCTCCTTCCGAGATGCCCTCTGTGTGGCTGCAGGCGTGGGGCAGCCCCTGTCCTGCGATACTCTGGGGGCTGCTGGGGGGGCGCAGTCTCAGCGGAGAGCTGGCAGGGTCAGCAGTGGACGCCCAGGGGGAAGGCAGAGGGAAGGGACGCTTGGCCAGGAAGAGGTTGGGGCGCCCAAGATCCAAGCCATGGTCTCTGCCCCAGGCTTGCCGCGTAAGTCTGCCACCCTGCTCATGGCTTAGATCCTTAACCACGAGAAGGAGATGTCACGGGGGCGGGAAGATGGTGGGGAGCAAGGAGGAGGAGGGGTGGGCCGAGGAGCTGGGGTCCTCCATTCACTTTCCGAAAACAACTGAGGCTGGTGTGGTGGCGCACACCTGTCACCCCAGTGACTAGGGAGGCCCAGGTAGGAGGATTGCAAGTTTGAGGCCAGCCTCAGTAACTTAGTGTGAGACTAAAATAAAAGAAGGGGTTGGGGGGTGGCTTAGTGGTAGGGTGTCTGCCTAGCATGCAGGAGGCCCTGGGTTCCGTCCCCAGGAAGACAGAACAACACAGCTGAGGTCTGCATCATGCCTCTGCGGGGCGGGGTGTGAGGCCGGAGCGCACCGAGCCCTGCTGCTGGCCCGCTTGCAGCCAGGGACGAGACTCGGGCGCAGAGCACACCCTGCGGTCTAGGTCTCCAGGGCTGCCAAGGAAGACTCAGCGGAGAGAGGCGGGAGGGCAGGGCAGGTGGCCCCAGAGGAGGCGTCTGAGCAAGGGAGGCCGGAGGCCCACGCCAGGCAAACGGAGGGGAGGACTGCAGGCAGGGCCCTGGGGAGCTGGGGCTGTGAGGCCGCGAGCCGGGGTGTGGCCAGGACACTGGTGGCCTGTGTGAATCTGTGGTCAGGTAACTGGCTGCCGTGGGGCTCGTAGTGCCCGATGGCGTGACTGGGAGACCGAGGAGAAAGCACGTGGTTTGGACGGTCCACGGAGGTGCCAGAAGCGGCGGTTCCGGGCGTTTGGAAGGTGGGGCCATGGCTGCCCTGGTGGGTGGACCTGGGAACTGCCGGGCGTGTGACCCTGGCCCAGCAGAGTCCGGTTCCGGGCAGGTGCCCGGTAAGAACGAGGTGACCGAACTGAAACTCGGCCTGCCCAGGCCAGCTCATCCCCCAGCCCAGTCCCTGGAGGGCCAGGAGAGCGGCTGGCACCAGGCTGTGGAGACCGCTGCTCCGCTGTCTTCCTTTTGTCCACTCTGCTCACGTGGCAGGCCCTGCACTGGTTCCCAGGGGCCCTGGAGGGGACCATGACGCACCCCTGCCTTCGTGCCTGGGCCGAGCTGCACCCCAGCCGGGTCCCTGCCTTCCTTCCCGGGAGAGGCGAGGCCCCAAGCCTCGCAGGCCGTCGGTCTGATTGATGGCTGCCCAGGGACGGGTGCCTTCCGTAGCCAGAGTCCTGGACCCTGGGACCCAAGGCCAACAGGTAACCCAGGAGGGGCTCCCCAGGGTCCAGGCCCAGGGCATGGCAGCGCTAAGCCAGGCTACGTGGCCCGAGAGGCGATGCGTGTGATGGGCGTTTGGGCCACAGAGGGCCCTGGACACCCCAGCGAGGGCCGTGGGTCCTGCCTGCTGGGAACCCTGGACGCGTCTGCACAGGCGAATGGTTGACGCTGGGCAGGGAGACCCCTCTGGTGCCAGGGGAGGACACACTGGAGGAGGGGCTGGGAGGCAGGGGGACTGCTGGGCCTCTCCGGGAGGCCGCTCCAGAGCAGGTGGGAAGTGACAGAGAAGCCAGGTGAACCCAGCGTCTTCTGCCAGCGCTTATCCTGAGGGTGCCTTTGAAAGCCACGGGCCGTGTACGGGCTGAGAGAGGAGACGCACTTTGGGGGTCTGGAGCTGCTGCTCTGTGGGGAGGTGGGCACAGGCGCTTCTCTGGATCCCAGGAAAACCTGCCTGAGAAGCCAAGTAGCCAGGAGTTTGCTTTGGAGAGTCTGAAGATAGAGTGGCCGCCTGGGGCACCGAGGGGCGCCACACACAGAGGACGCTGAATCATGATTCATTAATTAACGACTTGTTTTCAGAGGAGGGAAAGAGCAGAGAGACAGATGCCTGGGCTCAACTCCTGCTTGCCTGCTGTGTGACTTTGGGCAAGGGGCTTAGCCTCTCTGGGCTTTGATTTTCTTTTTGGTCTGTAAAATGCCAGGTATTCAAATCACTCTGGGAAAACCCTGGACTGAGTTGTTGACAGGTGATGTGGGGATCAGTTTCCCCATCTGTACAATGGGTACAGACTATTGAGAGGTGTTTGGAGGTCTAAGTGAGAAACCTATGTGAGGGGCCTGTGCAGAGTGGGTGGGGTGAGAACCCATGGGGACCATGGTCCCTCATTCTGGTGACCCAGGGATTAAGTGAGGTGACGGGCACTGTCTCCTGGGGACCCCGAGTGAGTTCCCACTCTTGTCCCCTTCCTTGGCCCCCGAGGCTTTGGGAGTAAGGGGACAGGGACGGTGCAGCCCAGGAGGCGGGTCCCCATCCAGCAGAGCGCTGGCCGGGACGCTGACTGCTGGCCTTCCGGGCAGCTCCGCTGGCCAGAGCCCCACCTGCGAGGGAGCCGGGCAGGAGCCCTGCCCCTGTGCCCGGCTCCTGTGGGTTCTGCCCGAGGGGCACTGACACGTCCATCTCCGTCCACAGGGATGCAGCTCAGTGGCGTGTCCTCTGGGCCTGCTCGGCAGCCCCTGGGGTCGCGGTCACAGTGACCTGGGGTCACTTCCCTTCCACTCAAAAGCCAGGGGCGCTGCCTCGCTTTGGGCTCCCTGGCTCAGCAAGGGCTCCCTGCCAATGCCAGGCTGCGTCCAGCTCTGCTCTGTCCCCCCAGGATGCCCATGGCCCAGGCCCCCCAGGCAGCGGGTGGCCAGGGTGACGAAGGTGACGGTGAGGACCCCGAGCCAGAGGGGATGTTCCAGGCCCCTGAGGACGCCAAGAGGAAGGTCCGGGACTGTCTCCGCCTGGCGCCCCTGTGGCTGGCGCTGGCCGTGCTGGCCTCGGCCGGGGTGATGCTCTGGTATTTCCTAGGTAACGCCCTGGGCCCGCGTGGGAGGCGCCCTGGGGACAGGCCAGGCCCTGTGTGGCCTCGGGCAGGAGTTGCTCTCTGGGTCCCCCGAGTCCCTCGACGCCCTTGGGGGCCGGTCCTGGGGCTCAGCTGCCGCCGGCTTCTACCCACTGGGAAGCAGGCACCCACTGAGTGACCGCGCCTGGCCCGCCGCTGGCCTCCTGGGGGCCTGTGGCCGTGCGCTCAGCGCAGGCGGCTCAGAGGCACTGGTGCCCATTAGTGCCCCTGCCCTCGTGGCCCAGCTGCGGCGTCCTCCAGGGCGGACACCATGTTCCGTGACCTCTGGGTCCCCAGCGCCCAGCCTGCAGGCGCGGTGAGGGGTAGCGGTGTGGCCAGGCTGCGGTCGCGTCCTCCTCCTGGACGCCGGCCTGCCTGGCCATGTGGCCTCGGCCGTCCCCAGGGGCCTCCCTGCTCCGGCACAGCGGCCCCTCCACCCTGACCGGTGCTCCCGAGCGTCTCCTGGTCCTTCCCTAAAACCGGCGGAGACCGAATGGCCGTCCAGCTCCTAGTGACAGGAGAGGTGGGTCCACGGCCTCGTCCTGCTGGAGAGGTGCCCTGGGCCTTGTGGAAGGTCCTCCCTCCACCCGGTTGGCGCGGGCGCCTGCCTCGCGGGGGCTCTGCGCCAGCTTTTGGGGACAGCTCCTCTCTGGTGACGCTGCCGTGGAGCCGGACACGACAGTGCCGATGTGGGCACAGGAAGCCCAGCGGCCCAGGGGCTCTGGCAGGGCCGCCCTGGCCTGCCCGCCGGGGGTCCTCGGGGCTGCAGGTGTGCTGGCCACGGGGCAGCCTCAGGCCCGCTAAGGAGCCGCGGCCTCTGTGGAGCAGCCTCTGTGGCGACGGATCTGCCCGGGCGCCACACAGGAGGGCGGGCAAGGGCGTCGGGAAGCCCCGGTGACGCAGCTGGGACCCCCAGGCAGGACCCACGCACGGGCAGTGACGCATAGGTCCTGCTGTGCACGGGAAACCGAGACGCGTGCGCTCACCACGGGCAGGAAGCCAGCGCCCGAGAGCGCAGGGCCGCCGGGCCTCCTCGGTGGCCGGTGACGAGTCTGCCGGGAGCCCGGCTGTGGGGCAGGGACGCACCCGCCAATCGTCTCTCCACAGACAGTCGCCCCTCGGGCACAAAGGGTGCAGGAGGCCCTGGGAGCTGTGCCAACGCGCCTCCTGCCCGGCCGGCTTCACAGCACCAGCGGGCACCGGCCAGGGAGATGGGTCAGAGTGGTGTCCTGGTCTCCCAGTGGCCAGTGACCAGGGACACGGAGCAGGACCAGCCCCCGAGGAGCAGCTGCCTGAGCCCAGCGCTCTGACCCAGAGCTGCCAGGGAGGCGGCGCTGACCCCCTGCCCTGCAGGGTTGCCTGGCCCTCGGGGCCACAAGGCCATCCCGTCCTCTCCCTCCCCAGGGGGCCGGTGCCCCGCCTCCCCACCCTGCCTCCTGCTTTGGCGGGAGTACGAACACTCAGAAGAGGGGCCCAGCAGAGACCCTCCGTCCTCCGTTTCTCTGCTCCCCCTCCCTGGGGGGAGCTGCCGAGGGGCCGCGGGCTCAGTCCCCACCCGTTGGCTCCACCCTCCCCGCAGCTCCCGCAGCTTGTGGGCTGATGGAGACGGTGGCTTCCAAGCCGAGGTCCATGGACTGAACGAATGTTTATTGAGCACCTACTACGTGCAGACAGGGGTCTAAAGAGTTGCTGACCCCAGTGACCGGGCCCGCGGCAGCGTGGCCGTGCCCAGGACTCCCGCCCTCCTCCTGGACGCCCTTCCTCCCGGGCCCGCTCCTCTCCGGGTCCTTTGCTGTGGGGCCTCTCCTCCCACCAGAGGCTTCCATGTCCCGTGTTCCCCGGTGACTCCCAGGTTTGCGTGTCCAGCCTTCTCCGCAGGGCGCGGTCCCTGCCTCCTGCCGATGTCTCGCCGACCCTCGTGGGCAGAACGCACATTCCCCAAACCTGCAGCCCCAGCCCGTGGCATCCACGTCCCCCTTCCAGCTGCTCTGACTCCTCCCCTGCTCCTACCCAGCCCCGACCTTCCAGAAACTGGGTCGGCTCTAACTCCCAAGTAAACCTCCCGCCAGCCCCACGGCCGGCTCTCCACCGCCAAGCCCAGTCCAGTCCAGCCGCGCCTCAGCTGGAGGCTCCGCCCGGGCTCCTCGGGAGTCTGCTGGGGTCTCCCCGCTCTGCCCGACGCCTCAGAGCCTTTCTCAACGGCAAAGCAGAGGGACCATTTCATGTGGTGAATCAAGTCGCCTCACTCCTCTGCGTCACCCTCCCACACTGCCGTCTTGCTCAGAGTCGGACCCGGTCCTCCCGGGCTCCCAAGCCCTCGGTGCCTCTCCTCCCACCAGGCTCCCCTCTGCCCCCTCACTCCCTCTGCTGCTCCCGGAACACACCGGGGAAGCTCCTGCCGCCGGGCCTTTGCACCTGCTCCTCCCTCTCTGGCCTGCTCTCCCCACCGATGCCCGTCCTCGGGCGCACTCTGTCCACTTTTCCCTGGCCTCTGTGTGCGCCACGCCAGCCCCTGGGGCCACAGCACTTATTCCGTCTGGCATGTTCTGTGTGGTTTGCCGCCTTCATTGCGAGCTGACTAGTTCTTCAGGGCAGGATGTTCCCTTCAGCATTTTGTTACTTGTTACACTGATGTTTTCACAAGTGCTTTAGACAGTTTCTAGTAGGTGCACGTTTGCTGAGCCAATGAACAGAGGTATAAACCAGGGCTATGAACCACTCTCTTCACGCCAATCAAAACAGTCTGCGGGGAACGGAAACCTGATGTCGTCGCCCCTGAGCAAAGCCTTTCATGGTTTCCTTTGCTCGTGGCTAAGACTCCAGCCCGCCCTGCTGATGGCACAGCCTCCCGCTGCTCGCCACCCAACTGCTGCAGCCAAAAGGGCTGTTAGCCCTGGTCTTTACCAGGGCCTCTCTGCCTCAGGGCCTTTGCACATGCTGTGACCCCCGTCCAGCCCAGTCCTCACATCTCAACTGGAGGGTCACTATGGCTCAGGCTTGTGTCCTGTGTCATGTCCCCCTGTGGCACCTTGTGCTTGATGGCACCCCTCCTGGGCGGCTCCTGCATGCTGGGCGTGGCTGGAATAGCGTGTCTCACCTAGCACCTTCAGTCACGGGAGGAGCGTCTGTCTTGGTTCACCAGTGTGCCCACGTGGCAGGGCCTTGGCACACACCTGGGGCATCCTGGACCAGCTGGAGGAACCCAGAGGTGCCAACCCCTGAACTGGACCCTTTGTCCATGAGAGTTTCCTGGCTTCATGCCGTCCAGGGCTGGTCACTGGGTCGGCCTCTCACTGGGAGCCTTTGGGACGCCATCCGTCTGTGGCCTCTGTCCTCCCTGGCCCCTGGAGCTAGTTGTCATCCGATAGACTCTGGAGGCCCGCGACGGCGGTGGCAATGATAAGGCCACAAGGAGGCAGTGATGGCCACCACGTCTTGGAACCCAAGACCCTGGGACTGGACCAGCGGCCGGAGGAGAGGCCCCTGTGGTCACTGCTGGCTCCTCCCTGGCAGGGTACCGGGCGGAGGTGACGGTCAGCCAGGTGTACGCGGGCAGCCTGCGCGTGCTCAATCGCCACTTCTCCCAGGACCTGGCCCGACGGGAGTCCAGCGTCTTCCGCAGCGAGTCTGCCAAAGCCCAGAGGATGGTAGGGAGGCTGGAGTGGGGGTGGCCGGCCGGCCGGGCCTGTGGAGCCACCCGCTGCAGGCGGGCCAGGTAGTGGGCACTCGGGTCAGATGCCCGAGGACAGGACCCTGATTGTGCCTCTTGCTGGGGTGGCCGGGGACTGTCCCGCGCCCGCTACCCAGCGGGGCAGGTGGAGTGTGCCCAGCCTCCGCATGATGGCTGGAGGTGGATGGAGTCCCCGCCTCCTCGGCCTGGTGGGGACAGGGGCCCGGGAACCGAGGGGTCTCAGAGTGGAGGAGACCTGCCGAGGGCCGGGCCGGGCGGGGAGGTGGGCACTGGGCGAGGGGGGCAGGGAGCAGGGCCCTGGCCATGAGTGACCACGCTGCCTCCAGCCGGGCCCTGAGCGGGTGGGGTCACCCGGGTCACCAGGGCCCTGTCCCTGCAGCTCAGGGAGCTCATCGCCAGCACCCGATTGGGCGCCTACTACAACGCCAGCTCCGTCTACGCCTTTGGGTGAGTGGCCCCCTCCCCAGGGACCCCTGCAGGGACCCCAGACCCAATGAGTGGGCGGGGGCTTCGGCGCCTGGGGCTTCCCAGGTGGGGATGCTGAGCGGGAGCCGGCGGGAACCAGCCCTGCTCCTGACCCCTTCACGGAGCAGGACCCCGGCTGACCGCCCAGCCCGCCCGCGTCTCCCGGCCCGGTGGTGTTGGCCGGGGCTTCCAGGGGCCGGGCCACAGTGGCACAGGGCCCCTCTCGCCGCCTGTCCTAGGGAGGGACCCCTCACCTGCTTCTTCTGGTTCATCCTCCAAATCCCCGAGCGCCGCCGTCCGGCCCTGAGCGCGGAGGCGGTGCGGGAGCTGCTGGTGGAGGAGCTGCTGACCGCGGCCAACGGCTCGGCCCCGGCCCCGGACACAGCGGAGTACGCGCTGGACCCCGAGGGCCTGGTGATCCTGGGTCAGTGGCAGCCCCTGGGGCGGGGCAGGCGGGGACCTGGGCTGGGCTGGCCGCTGTCCTCCGGGCTGGCCGCGTCTGGCCGCGCCTTGCTGTTCACCGGGGCTGTTTGTCACTTCCTTCAACAGAAGCCGGCGTGAAAGACGTGGTCGCCCTGAACGCCACGCTGGGTACGCGCCTCCCTCCGCCTGGGCCCGCTGCCCTGGGGCTGCTTCTCCTGGTCCTGCGCCAGGTGCAGGGAGCCCTGCTGGGGCCCAGGGTGCGTGGTGGGCCGTGGGGAGGGACGCGTGAGCCTGTGTGCTGCTGCCTGCTGTCCTTGAACTGGACACCAGCCGTGTTTTCACGGAGGGCGGCCTTGCGATGCAGGTGCATTGGGGTTTAAACTCGATCCTTTGGAGGCAACTCTTCTGCGGGTCCACCCTGTCCCTCCTTTCCTGCCTGGTGACATGTCCTTAGAGTTGCCTGTTTCTCTTTGAGACCCCAGTCTTCCTGCTGAGTCCTGGGAAGCATGTACCCACTGGGCCACCCTGTTGTAAACAGGCTGGAGTGCTGTCCACATTCCCGTCTATGGACTGGCAGCTCCTGGGGTGGTTGTGCAGTGTACCGCCTGGGCCGCTGTACCCCACAATCCTGAGCACAAGCCCCTGAATCCTCAGTTTCCTCCTATACTATCTAGAGTTTCCACCAGTGCCCCTCTGCCCCTTCTCAGAGAGGGAGGCCGAGGGGACATCCCAGTTACACCTTTCTGACCCTCCCTTCTCTTGTCCTGCTGTTCAGCTGCTTTGTTGGTGGAGTCAAAGCACAATTTTCAAAAAGTTAGAATTGTGATTCTCATACAAAGAGTGAGCATGTGTCAAAGATTAATTTGACTCATGAATAAGGAATCCTGTAAGATGGTCAAGAATACAAGAAAGTGATCTATCATTTCTCTCTCTACTTCCTATATCTATCTATCTATCTATCTATCTATCTATCTATCTATCTATTTCCTTATCTCCCTATTTCCCTATCTATCCATCTCCCTATATCCCTATTAGTCTATTTCCATCTATCTACCTCCCTATCTCCCTATCTATCCATCTCTCTATCTATTATCTATCTATCTCCCTATCTCCCTGTCTATCTACCTCCCTATCTCCCTATCTATCCATCTCTCTGTCTATCTATTATCTATCTCCCTATCTCCCTGTCTATCTATCTATCTATCTCCCTATCTCCCTATCTATCATCTATATATCTATGTCCCTATCTATCTATTCATCTCCCTCCCTGTCTCTATCTCCCTATCTATCATTTGCCTATCTATTTCCCTATCTATTAGTCTATTTCCATCTATCTACCTCCCTATCTCCCTATCTATCCATCCCTCTGTCTATTATCTATCTATCTCCCTATCTATCATCTATATATCTATGTCCCTATCTATCTATTCATCTCCCTCCCTGTCTCTATCTATCTCCCTGTCTATCCATCTCCCTATCTTCCTATCTTCCTATCTCCCTATCTATCCATCTCTCTGTCTATCTATTATCTATCTATCTCCCTATCTCCCTGTCTATCATCTATATATCTATGTCCCTATCTGTCTATTCATCTCCCTCCCTGTCTCTATCTCCCTGTCTATCCATCTCCCTATCTCCCTATCTCCCTATCTATCTGTCTATCCATCCAGCTTCCTTCCCACCTCCCTACGTACCGTGGTCAGCATTCTGGGGTGGGATGACCAAGGTAGACAAAGCTGGTTGCTGTGCACCAGGCATCAGCTGCAGCCTCTGGGTCGACTGCTTTGACTGAACCAGAATCAGTTGCAGTGCATTGTCTTCTGGAGGTTGTCCCGTGACCCCACCAAGGCTGGCCTGGATCCTCAATGGCCCTGGGAGGTCAGGGCCACCTCGGCTGACACGCAGCTATGGACAGGGGTTGGCTGGCCACAGCCTGCACACTAGTCTGGCCTGCTGCACCTGCCGTGTGGCCCGTAGCTGGGTGATTTTCTCAGTTTTAAAAGAAGGAAAAGCTTATGTCCTTTCTGTGCTAGAAGCTCCTACGTCACAGTCCCTTAGCTCACAGAGCCCGAAATTCTCTCTGCCCCCACCGGCCCCCCCAGGGCCACGCCTGTCAGGTTTGCTGCCAGGACTCCTCGGTGCTCCTCAGAAGTGACTGGGGACTCCAGAGGGCCTTCATTTACGGGGTTTTAGGTAACAAAGTATTAAAATAATTTGTTTATTCATTTCTAACTTATTTTAATACAAAATAAGCCATGAATATTACCAAGCTGTTTTTTATAAGTGATAACTATTTTCCCCCAAATGGACGTAACTGGGAGAGTGACCGAGGCGGACTCTTGTGGCCTCCTGGGGTCCGTCTTCGGGAAGGCTGCTGGGCACTGGTGCACACGGGGCTCCGCTGGTGTGACGTCCGGCCCCGCCACCCTGGAAGCCTGCACTCCAAGAACAATTAGTGCCATTCTGAAAAGGGCTTTGACCTTGACCCCAGAGGGACCCCAGGAGGCTCCGCCTTCAGAAGCTCCACGTCACTGTGGCCTCCACGTGGCTCTTAGTGCAACAGTTCTCGCTTCATTTCTCCGTTTGGATAGTGTGATTTTTGGTCAGGGGACAACTCCTTGCCTTTCCCCGCCTTCCTGGCTTATGGCAGTGATTCTCAAACTCGGCTCTCTGGAACCCCGGCGGGCCTCCTGGGCAGGTCTTGTCTGGAGCTCAGAAATGTGCGGCCCCGGGACGCTGGCGTGTGTGGGGCACTGCCACCTGTGGGGCACTGCACCCGAGACACTGGCTGCAGGGCAAGCTAGAAGCCGGCGGCGCCCCCAGCCCTGCCTCCTCCCCAGGGCTCCAGCCTGCGGTTAGGAAGAGACCAGCCTCTCTGGAGGTTTTCAGAGGAACCTCCGCCTTCTCCAGGCCTGGCTTTTGCAAGTGGGAACCCGAGGCCTTAAAATGACCTCTTTTTTAAGGACAGTGAGCCCCTCTGTCAGTCCCGTGGACCTGGGGTGGCCTCCAGGGTAGCCCCTGTCGGGCCTCGGTCCCGTCCCCTGGTGTGCTCGCTGGCCTCTCTGCACGTGAGGCTGCCTGTCTGTTGTCCCCGTGTTCTGACAGTTGACCTGTGCTTACTGGAGTTTGGTTCAGGGCACACTTAATTATTAGCCTCAAAAAAAAAAAGGAGAGCTGGGGAGATAGCTCAGTCGGTAGGGTGCTCGCCTTGCAAGCACAGGGCCCTGGGTTCGATCCCCAGCACCGCAAAAAAAAAAAAAAAAAAAAAAAAGGAATTATTAAAATAGCAGGAGCTACTTTAAGAATCCAAGAGTAGGAGTTAAGAGACAGGAAGAGCCAGGCCTGCACAGCTGCAGGGAGACAGAGAGCAGGCCCTGCTGCTCCCGGGCCAACACCTGAGCTCCTGCTGGAGGCAGGGTGGCCAGGGGGTGGGGGGCGAGCTGAGCCACAGGCAGCAGCCTCAGCAGAGTGTCCCCTCCATCCCCTCTGGGTCCTCAGGGCCAGCCAGGGAAGGAGGTGGGACAGGGATTATGATGGGGTCCTTTAACCGGGACTCAGAGTGACTAAGCCACTGGCCCAGAGCCACACAGCCGAGGAGAGACTGGAGTCAGCAGGGTTCATTCCTCAGTCCCTACACTTCCTGGCAGGATACCTGGCCTCCCTGCCTCACGGGTCAGGCTGAGGTTTAAATGAGATAGTGTGTGCTCCCTGGGGGCCCAGACAGAACCCACGTGGGTGCTCAGTAGCCATTTTGGGTGAATGAACGAACGGAGGTGCCGGGTCCGGCTTTGCCAGCTCCAGAGTGGCGTCAACGCTCACGGAGGAAACGCAAGAGAGGAGGCACCCGCGGTGGGGGCGGGAGTGAGGGGGGGACGGAGGGGGCGGCTGGTGGGGCAGCTGAGGGTGACAAGTCACAGGACTTCTCCTCACTGCACCTCCTGCCTCTCCCCAACTCCCACCTGCCTTTATTGGGCACCTGCTGTGTGCCCGGCACTCTGGCATCATCTGAAGTTTCGGGAAGTCCTGCAGGTGGTCTTGTCCTAGGTGTGCGGACTTGTCAGCCCGGCCCGTGACATGGGGGCAGCAGGGTTGCTGTGGGCATGAGTGGCTCTGGCATGGCCTGGGCTGGGTGAGCGCCTGTTTCCAGGCCTTGGCGACCCGGATGGCAGAGCCCTGGGAACCGTGTGATGAGGGATGAACGGGCAGGGGGACCAAATGAGGGGCCTGGAGAGGGAGCGGTGGAGACGGAGGCACGGGGACCCAGCGCCAGGCCAGCCCGCCCAGCTCCCGGGCCCCAGATAACAGGGGCCAGGCCATCTGTCCCTCTCCCCCTCCAGGCTGTTACCGCTATAGCTACGTGGGCCGGGGCCAGGCCCTGCGGCTGAAGGGGCCCGACCCGCTGGCCACCAGCTGCCTGTGGCACCTGCAGGGCCCCGAGGACTTCATGCTCAAACTTCGGCTCCAGTGGACCCTGCCTGAGTGCCGCGACCGGTTGGCCGTGTACGACGCAGCGGGGCCTCTAGAGAAGAGGCTCATCACCTCGTGAGTCCCAGGGGAGGCCGGGCAGGGTGGGACCTAGAGGTCAAGGGTCACACTCGGCTGAGCCAAGCGGCTGTTGTGATAGGGTCTGGGAGGGGAGGAGAGTCCCAGAGTCTCAGTGTCCCCATCTATAACACAACGGTTGTTCTAGGTGACCGCTAAGGTCTGCTCTGAAGGGCCACATGGCTTGTTAGAAGATTCCAGTCTGGCAGGAGCCTGGACTCCCAACACCCCCACTCTGCTGTTTCCTTGCTGTGCGCCCTAAAACGAGTTCATTTGCCTCTCTGAGTCTCAGTTTCCCCACCTGTAAAACGGAGTGTGCAGTCAAGCTTATCTTTTAGCGTTATTAGAATTTAAATCAGACTCTGTGCCACGATCCTTGCACAGCGGGTGCCCCCACGCAAGCCATCGTCCCACCCTGCGGGGTCTGCTCTCATCCAGATATCACGGCGTTAGCGCTTGCGCTCTCTGCCATCTAGTTGGCACCCAGCTGTTAGGGTCTATGAGTACCAGGAGCAGGGTGGACTTTATATGTGGTAAGTGGGGAGCTACTGGAAGTCCTTGAGCAGGGACTGAGGGTCTTAGGACATGATGCAGCAGCGGGCAGGGGCTAGTGGGCAGGGAGGAGGACTGGAAATGGCCTTAGCCACTGGCGTGTCGGGCCTACGAGGCTCTGCAGAAGCCGGGGACACTGGCTGGGCAGCTCTCGGTCACTACTGAGTTCTGAGTTTGTGCCAGGCCCAGGCTGGTGCCGTTTCTGGGTCTCGTGGGCAGTGCCAGCTTCTGAGCAGAGGGGCGGGGCCTGTGCTCAGGTCAGGGCGGGCCTCAGGGTGACTGGGCGCCGCCCACCCAGGGCCTCCAGTCTCCAGCTCTGAGGCTGCACCCCTCCCGCCCGGCCCCTGGTGACCTCAGTCTGGGTGTGTGTGGGCTGGTTCCTGGAGGCTCTGGAGAGTGCAGGGAAGCCAGACGCTATCTGATTTCCAGGTCCAGAGGCTGGGGACAATCACGGGCTTCCCCTGGGGCTTCTCTGAGTGTCCCTCTCCCCCAGGCAGGGGGAGGAGGAGGCCTGGCCGCTAGCTCAGCCCTATCCCCACTCACTGTGGCCCATGGCTCACCCCATCTGGGCTCCTTGGAGAAGATCTAAAGTGACTGGGGTCCTCAAACCTTCGCCCCAGAGCCGGGTGGGGGCGGGGGGCCTTGGTGACAGGCGGCAGACGGGACTCTCCTCCAGCTCTACCCGCGGGCTTGCTTCTGTGCCTTCACGTTTTATGTAGAAGAGCTCCGCTGGAAGTTAGGGAAATAACCTCCATCGATAAAAGCTAAGAGCACCACTAAAGACAGGCGCCCTCGCGTGTCCCTTCACGTCCTTTTATCTCGTCCCACACCCCAGAGAGATGAGTCTGCGAGGTGAGGCGGGCGTGGTGGGGGGAGAGGACAGGGAGGCAGAAAGCCCAGCCAGCCAGGAAGGGCAGGGAGGGCCGCTTGGGACAGGAGGCGGCTCCCTCCCTGCAAGAGCCCAGACAGGGGCCAGGGGACAGTCACCTTCCCCGAGCCTGGGCTCAAGGGCCACCCTTGGGAGACCCTGGGCCCATTCCTCCTGCTCCTGGCCAGCTACACAGTAGGCTCCTGGTCAACAGCTGCGGGACATCGGGTGGCCTGCTCCAGGGAGGCAAGTGGTTAGCCTCCTGGGCCTGGGTCCGTGGGGTTAGCAAGGACTCCAGAGGCTGGCGAGAAGCAGCGGGAGCTGGGGACACCCTGCCCGCGGTGGCATGACGGGGCCCGATGTACGTGGGGCCTCGGTGTCCCCATCTGCTACCAGGCAGTCGACCTTGACGGCCTCGGGAGCATCTCCCAGGGCTGACACCGCGGACAGGCTCTGGGTAGACGCCCGGGGTGGCGCCAGACCCCACGCTTTCCTTCTGTCCCGGCCCCGGGCAAGGCCAGGAGCCAGGTGTGGGGGGTGGTCCCTCGGGTGCCAGCTGGCTGCCCTGTCAGGCTCACTCAGGGATGGCAGTGGTTCTGAGGCGTGGCCAGGGCCGCTGGTGAGAGGGACAGAGAGGGCCAGGCACCTGCCCAGGGACACCCAGCAGCCAACCACAACCTGGCCGGGAACCCTGGCCGGACCCCCAGGCGCCCTCCTCTGTCCTCCAGCCGCCCTCCCTGACCAGACCCTGGCCGCCCTGGCCGTCCTGCTCTCCCGCCAGGGTCTATGGCTGCAGCCGCCAGGAGCCTGTGCTGGACGTCCTGGCCTCGGGCGCCATCATGGCCGTGGTCTGGAAGAAGGGCCTGCACAGCTACTACGACCCCTTCCAGCTCTCCGTGCAGCCGGTGGCCTTCCAGGGTGAGAGGTCAGGGGTTGTGGGGGCGGGTTGGAAGCTCAGGGCCCTCCCCTTGCCCGGCTTCACCTCTGCCCTGTGGGGATGGGTCGGGGAGAAGGAAGGTTCTAGACGCTCCTCTACTCTTCACCCCACGGGGCCCCTCTCTGTCCAGCCTCCATTCCCCCTTCATTTCCTGTCGTCTTCACACGCCTTCCGCCTCGCAGCTCCGCCACCCCTGGTCTCTGGCTCCCTCCACCCTCCCAGGTCACCATGGACTGGGTCTGTTTGCAGCAAGGCTGAGCCCTGGCCACCCCAGCCCACAGCCAGGGGTGACGCTCAGGCTGCCCCAGGCGCCCGCTGACCCTGCCCCAGCCCCCAACCCCATGGCTGTCCCCTGGTGGGCGGAGCAAACTGCCCCATTTCCAGGGAAGGGAGGCAGCAGAGAGGGTCCGCTTTTCCCGACCCGTCCCCACTCTGCTCCTTCCCACTCAGCATCCCCTGCCTCTCCCGGGTCAACTTTGGGGTCTCTGACAGTGACCCAGGTCCCCAGCTGGCCCTGCGGGGGTGTGAGTACGGGCTGGGTTTTCTTGGGAGCCCCCGGCACAGGGTAGAGGGGAAGCTGAGGCGGGGGGAGATGGCCAGGTAGGCCGAGGGTGCCCTGCTCCTGAGACCTCGCCCTTTAAATGTGGGGACACAGGGGTGAAACCCAGGGCTTCCAGCAGACCAGGCAAGCACTCTGCCACTGAGCCACATCCCGCCCCGCTGAACCTCGCCTTGGAAGAGGGCAATGGCCCCTCGCATCATCACTGAGGCTGGGGCAGTCGTGGGCACGTTTTGTGAGCGGCTGAGGGCTGTGTCGCTGCCGTCGGTAGCTCACATTTCTGAGCACGCACTATACGCCAGGCTGTGTGGGCGCGTCTTGTCTATTTAATGGACTCCAGTGTCCCACGGGCTATGAACTATTATGGTGCACATTTTACAGATGAGGAGTCTGAGGTCAGGTTCACACAGCAGAGAGGGGATGGGGTGTGGGTTGCAAGCTGCCCCCGCCTGAAGGGCAGTTCTGCGGCCGGGGGCCCAGGGATTCTGCCTAACGGCTTCCTCCCGCCCAGCCTGCCAGGTGAGCGTGGCGCTGGAGGGCCGTCTGGACCCGCAGGGCGTGCTGAGCACACCCTACTTCCCCAGCTACTACTCTCCCAGCACCCACTGCTCCTGGCACTTCACGGTGAGCCCTGCCCCACTGCCCACCCGCCCTCTGCCCTGAGCACTCCACCGCCTCTGGGACCGGGTCAGGAAGGGGCAGTATCTGGTCCTGCTGAAGAGCTCAGCTCGGGTATGGGTCCTGCCAGGATGGGGTGGCATAGCCAGGGTCTCCCTGATGGTCACCGGGACTTCTGTTTGTTGAGTGACTGACATATTTCAGCGGCAGCTGGGACTGTCAGTGGCCCGTGATGTCTGGGGAGGTGGCTGTCCCGGCCTGGCCTCCCCCGGGCCGCGTGATGACCCTCTCCGTCTGCCCAGGTGCCCTCTCTGGACTACGGCCTGGCCCTATGGTTTGACGCCTATGCTCTCCGGAGGCAGAAGTACGACCTGCCGTGCACCCAGGGCCAGTGGACCATCCAGAACCGGAGGTACACCTCCCAGGACCCTCCTCTCCCCGCAGGTACCCCGCCTGGGAGCCCAAGTCAGAGCCTCCCAGGGGCAGTCAAGGGTCAAGGGAAGTCAGCGGAGGTGGGAACCGTGCTGCCGAGCATGTTCTGGCCCCTCCCCTGTCCCGCCCCTGCACGCCCTGGCCCCGCCCCCGCCCCGCCCCTGCCTGGTCTGCAGTCCCAACGGTCTCAGCCACACACTTGGCATCAGACGCCAAATGGTGGCATTTCCACGGGTGCTGTAGCCGCGTGTCAGTCACCCTGAATCCATCACTGAGAGGAGGTGGAGACAGGACCCCCGGGCACTCAGGGCTCCCCAGAACCATGCAGGTGCACCTGGGGCACCACGTCCTGCTTCCCGCCTGCCCGCTGCACAGCCAGGGACAGACACAATTTTTGGTACCCATGGCTCCCACAGAGACAGGGTTACCCAGGGACAACCTCCTTTCATGTCCCCTGCAGGGCACCCAGCCTGTTCTCTGCTTCCGCCCTTGGCCCCTCGTTTAGTAAGGAAGTCTCTAAGCAACTGGTCCCTCTGGGGAGGGGAAAGGAGACAGAGGGATCTGGCTAAGAGAGGTGTGTCACCAGGGTCAGAGTGGCTGGGACTTGGGAGAATGACAGCTGGCCACCCAGGGCCACTGCGGGTCGCGAGGGTGGGCAGGCAGGCAGGGAGGCCGGGACCCCAGGCACCTTTCCCTCCATCTGGGCAGAGGAGGAAGTAGGGAATTCAGGGGGACGTTTCAGATGGTGGAGAATAAACGCCTGGCAGGAGCATCCTGTGCAGGGAGAGAAGCGAGGTCCTGCCTGGCCGAGGAGCTGGGGTCGGGCCGGGAGGCCATGGGGCCCACTGCAGTGAAGGAGGCCCTCCCGGGGCTCCATTGTAGAAAATGCTCTGGGGAGGGAGGAGGGATGCTTCCCTCCCGAGAGAAGGGCCATCTTGTCATCATAGCCAGGGCCTCTGCCTTCCCATCCCACTCGGGGATCCTGGGGATCTCACAGGCTAGGATTTTTTAGGATGCAATTCTAGAATTCTTGATTTCTTGACTTCCCAGATTTTGAGCATCTGACCTTCCAATATTCCATCTGGAAGATTCTGGAATGCTAGGATTCTTGGGTTCTGCAGTTGGTGTTCCCACTGACCAACACTTGAACTCTGCTTGTCGGTCGATCCTACTGGAAAGGATCGTCCTGAGGGAAGGTGGCGGGTTGACAAAGCTGGCGGCACAGGACTTTGGTGTCCAGGCTCTCCTGCAGTCTATCAGGGACGGCCACTAAAAGGAAGGACCAGAAATGGCCATGGTGTGACAGGCCTGAGCGTCTGGGGAGGAGAGCAGCTCCTGGAAGGGGAGCTGGGCCCTTCTGGGGCTCCCTCAGGGCCCCTCCCTCCCACCCAGGCTGAGAAGGAGGGGGTCACTGCCAGTGTCCCGAGGACCCTAAGATTGGCCCGTGATCCACAGTTCGTGAATGAGGTGACATGCTTTCCTGCCACCAGAGCTGAATCTGATATCGCAGGGCAGCCTGGGAAGGAGGGTCAATGGTCTGAGGTCTCCTCCCAGCCCCACCCCAGGACAGTTCCATCCGCTGGGTGCCAGGCCCGACCACAGGGCGTGGGTCCTTGGCCCGCACCTGGGCCTCCCAGAGAATCGGGGAGACTCAGCAGGATTAGACAGCACCTGGATGGGTCCCGTCAGGCCTCCCCCACACCCGGCCCCGGACATGAACGGCAGGATGCAGGGTGGAGGTCCAAACCCTGCTCCCCACGGGGGCCAGCGCCCAGCTCCCCCGAGCAGGCGGGACAGGGTGGGCAGAGGTCTGGATGCTGGGGTGCTCGGAACTCACGAGCTTCCTGGGGCAGTGGTGGGGTGTTCGGAATGGGGAAGGCCCGGATGGGGAGGGAATGGTGCTGGGGTCGTGGAGCCGTAGGCACCAGGAGGAGACCTGCCCAAGTTCCCAAGCCCACTGGACGGGAGGCGTGTGGGCTGGACCCTCACCCACTGTACAGGTGGAGAAACTGAGGCCGGAGGGCTAAGGGCTCGGCCTCTCGTCTCTTCTGCCTCTGTGTTGGGAGGAACTCGGGGTGTAGCCAGGTGGGGCATGGGTTGGGGGGCGAAGCTCGGTAGGACCCCACATCCTCACCCACCCCTCTCGCTCCCTGGCCTCCTGTGTGTGGAAGGTCCTGGAATTCTGGATGCCCCTGTCCTCATCTGGGAAGCACGAGGGTCAGGCAGCCCGGGCCAGCCTTTAGGTGTTTGCCCCGCAGAAAGCTGCCTCCTGAAGGAGTTGATTCCGAATTCCTAACAATGTCACTGCGGATGAGGCCAGCGAGGGGCAAGGAGCTGGTGTTGAAGGCGGGCCGGCCAGGGCTCCTCTGCTTCCTCTGCGAGGCCTTCCCGCTCCCAGCAGCCTCTGACTCAGCTCCAAAATGTGCCCCAGGGCTGGGCTTGCGGCTCCCTGGCGGAGCACTGCCCAGCCTGCGTGAGGTTCACATTCCATCCCCAGCACTGCCCCAAAAGGGTGGGGGCTTAAAACAGAGCCCCCTGTGTTGAAGATTGAATGAAAAAATGCATAGGGAATGTTGGCACAGGCAGGCCTAGGTAATGAGGCTCCGTGTGGCACCAATCACTCACTAATGCCTGGCTCCCACTGCACCAGTTGGGCACTGAGCCTTATAAGGGTCACCACACTGTCTTCATCAGTCCCGCCCACCCAGTGAGGAAGCAGGGGCTTGCACCAGTGTCGAGGTCTGCTTTCTGTGACTGTAACAAAATATCTGAGACAGGATGTTGCATAAAGAATAAAGGTTTATTTGGCTCACAGTTCTGGATGCGAGGAAGTCCCAGAGCATGGTGTCAGCACCTGTCAAGGGCCTTGCATACATCATAACATGATGGAGGGTATCACATGGTGAGACAGAGCCAAACTGGCTTTTATAACAGGGCCACTCTCAAGACTCATTAACACATTAATTAATTAATCCATTAATCCATTCATGAGAGTGGAGCCCTTTCAACCCAAACACCTCCCAAAGGACCCACCTCCAAATGCCATTAACGCCCAACGGCAGGGATTACATTTCTAACACATGGATTCCAGGAACACATCCAAACTGTAGCAGCCAGTGAGGTAGCTGAGTACAGAGAGGCAAAGCCATTTGTGCAAAGTCACCCAGCTCGCAAAGCCAGAGGGGCCTGAACCTCGCACCCTTTCCTCTGAGAACAGCCTGGGGAGTCAGCCCTGTCTTCCGGGTCCTCACCCAGGGGCCAGGGTCTCCAAGTGGGGACCCGTCCCCTCCCCGGGCTCCTGCATGCCTGGGCGCGAGGCAGGGCAGAGGGGGTCGCTGCCTGGTCGGGCCTGGACCGCGCCCCTGGTTGTCGTGGGGCTTGGTTTTGTTCTGAGGGTCCGGGATGGATCGGGCCCACGCGGGCGGGCAAGCGCTCCACCCCGGGCTGCCTCCCCGGCCTGCCCTCTCGGTGGTACTGATAACGATCGCTCGCTGCTGATGCTGGGAAACTCTCCGAATGAGCGTCTGTTGGGAAATCTGGCGTGGGTGGCAGAGGCGGGCGGGTCTGGTGGGGGCAGGCTTTGGGGCGCAGGTTTGTAGGCTGGGGGAGGCCGGCCCTTTGGCCAGGCTGCTGTTGATGGGGAGGCAAGGGGGCGCGGCGGGAGAGGAGGTGCCTGGGCCCTCAGGCCAGGTGGGCAGGAAAGGTGGCTGGGCCCCTCACCCAGCTGCCCTGGGCCTGTCCCTCGCTAGACCCAGTTTCCTCTTGGTGCTGTGACCCACTGAGCCCTCGGGCCTGTTAGTGGCCTGGGGACAGTGGACGGACCCTCTTCCTGAGATGCAGCCACTGGCTGCGTGGTTTCACAGAAGCCACCTCACCGGCGGCCACCGCAGCGCAGGCTTCCCCCTTTCCGGGAACCTGTCCCTCACTGGCTTCCTGTCCGGTGACGTCACTTCTCCTGTGACCTGCACAGCCATTTCCACTGGCTCCCAGCCCCGAGGGCAGCAGGGGCAGGCTCTGAGCTTCTGGAGCCCCCGGGGCCAGCCTGAGCCTGGGCGCCCTGCGTGGCCAGCCCCCTGCGGCCACCCCTCGCTCCGTGGGCCCTAGGTGGTCACGGCCTGGCCGGTCAGCACTGTGCTGCCAGTCGTTGTCCCAGGTGCTTCCTACAATGTCACACGTGGCAGGTCCTGTCCCCTGTCTTACTGAGGCGGGTCCTGTACGCAGGCTGAACACAGGCTGTTCAGATGCAAAACCTCAAACTCCATCCTGCAAGGCCAGGCCCAGGGCTGTGGCCACCACACCGGACACTGCTGTCCTCTCGCTAGTGCTGGTCTTCCCGTCCCTCCCTCCCTTTAACCTGTCCTGAGGGCTGCTCTCCGTCGCCTCCTCCCTCTTTCCTTCTACCCAT
Source organism: Sciurus carolinensis (assembly GCF_902686445.1). NCBI lineage: Eukaryota > Metazoa > Chordata > Mammalia > Rodentia > Sciuridae > Sciurus > Sciurus carolinensis. Next base: position 166,373,639 of record NC_062216.1, on the reverse strand, counting down.
CCACTGGGATTTCTCCAATTCCTCTGTGGGCAGTGGCTGGCAGGCAAGGTTGACAGGGTCCCTGCCCACCATCCAGGTGAAGGAGGAGGACGGCGAGGCTGCCGTGGGCCTCCCCTCTCCGGCGCTCAGCACCGCAGGCACGGAAGCACGCAGCCCCAGCTCCTGGTGCTCCTGGGAGGCCTTGGCAGGCAGGAGGGACAGGCAGGAGGGACGGGAGAGCCGGAGGTCGGGCCTCCCCCGCAGGCTCCGTGGCAGGAACCAGAAACTCAGATGAGCACGTGGCCAGGCCAGGCTCCGGAGGGCGGCTGCCTGGGCAGAAGAGGCCCTGGCCCACAGGGTCACATGCCCTGCCTATTCGCCCTTGCCTCTGTTTCGGAGTTTCTCTCTATTATTACGTGAAATTAGCTGGTCACTTAAAATAACCTGAAGCCCAGCACAGAGGGAACAGGCGTGTCCAGGTTGCGTGACTCTGAGTCAGCGGACAGAGCTTCTTGAAGGCTTGTCTGGCCCCTGCTAGGAGATGCCTGTCCCCACCACCCACCCGGGCCCTGCTCTAGAGCAGCGCCAGACTGCCCGTGATGGCCAGGTACCTGCTGGTGCAGGAACCCCTGGGAAGGTAGCGCCCGCCATGGGCCCGTCGCCCGCAGAGGGGACGCCAGGCTTTTGGCACTGGTGCCTCAGAGCCCTGCCCAGGGCTCAGGGCCACCACGCAGCTTCTCCAGGTTGGAGTGCCCCACCCCTCGGCGGGGCTCTGGTCGCTTCCCCATCTCCCCACAATTTCTCCAAGGGGTGTGGCAGCCATGACGGGGAGTCCCTGAACCGGTTTCTTAGGGATGCACTGACCCTGTGTTCCCCTGCCCTTGTTCCAGCCCCTAGTGTCCCTGTCCGCTTCCTGGGCAGCCCCAGAGGACCACAGCCCACGACAGCACGCTGGTCCCCAGGGCTGGTTCCTCCCCTTGGGAAGGGCCAGGCTGGCTCCTGGGCGCCCCCTGGTGGTGCCTGTGCCTCTCAGGGACCGGTGGGGCTGGGGGCATCCAGGCGCAGGACCTTAGTTTTCAAAGTTTTCTATCTTGGGCCCCCTTATCTCTGTCTGAAATGATGGAGCACCCTGGGAGGCGCTCGTGCAGGTCTTATATCTATACTCACAATAAGAAATTAACCTGAGGTGATTTTATCACGTTTGTTCCCTTCTACCCCCAGTGTGTTCCCCACTGTCACCTCAGATCTGAAAATATCAATAGAAAATTCCAGAAATAATTCATGAGCTTTAAGTCACTTGACTTTGCATGTTTCTACAACTTTTCGATTTCATTATTAGTTATTGTTACTCTCACTGTGCCTAGTTTATGAATTTAACTTTATCATAGATGCGTATGCACGGGGAGAAGTAACACCCCTAGGATTTGGTACCCGCGTGGGGTCCTGGAAGGCATTCCCAGTGGAGAAGAGAGGACTGCTATAATTCCTTTAAAATAATAATAAGTCTACTATGTGTTAATGTAAATAACATTTTGTGGAAAATTACTTATAACTTCTCAAGCCAAAACCACTCAGGGACATGAGAATAGTTATTTTCCACATTTGCCACTTTCTTCTTGAATAACTGGCTTAAGAGACCATGACCATCCTGACATCTTCTGCATTCACTAGATAAAGCTACTGCGTCTCACGTGGTGTCTGGAAAGTTCCACCCTATCATTGTGAGAGAACAAGGACAGGAGAAGCCGAAAACAGAGCACCCCAGGAAAATGACTTTGGAGCCTCAGAGGTCCCTGGATTGCACTTTGAGAACTGCTAGTGGGTGCAAGGTCAAGAACAAGGTCCCAGTGGCAGGGGACATACCCATGGGGAGGCCTGACAGGCGCCGGGAGGGGTGTTCCTGGGGCTCAGCCCCCAGAGCGCGGTGCGGCATGAGCCGCGTGCTCCCTGCCAGGCAGGCCAGGGCGTCCTCTGGGTCATGGGCAGCCAGCTTCTGCCCACCTCGGCAGTGCCCCTGTGGAGCCTCCCTGTGAAGTGGGCTGACAGCAGAGCCTTCCTGGCCGGTGGCTGCTGCCCTGGAGGCTCGTCCTTGGTTGCTTGGTGGTTAATTTACTAATTGCCCCACCGAGTGTCAGGCGCTTACCGTGTTCTGGAAGTTCTGGCCCTGGGAACAAGGTGGCCGGCTTTCGGGGGGCGTGTGTGTCGTGGGGTGTTCCCTCCATACTTTGGGGCTACCCCCGTTCCTCTGGGTTTACGCTACATTCCCCGCTGCTGGAGGATTTCATCCCTCCCCGCAGGTCTCTGGGCCCGTGTTCCAGGTGTGACCCCCGCTGCAAACACGTCTCTGTCTGCTCCTGTGGGGGAGTCCCCGTGAGCCGATGAGCAGTCCCCATTCCTATTCTGAGGTGTTCCACCTGGGGTGGAGGGACCTCCGCTGCTCTTGGGGGTGCCCATTGTTCCAGGGGTGCTTGCACCTGCTCTGTGGGGTCAGGTGTGCCCAGGTGTCCCCTCAGTAGAGACCGGAGGCCCGCTGCCTGTTCTCCGGGGCAGGCTCCACCCGCTGCATGTGGCTGTCCCACCTGCCCTGTTCCACTCCAGCATCTTCCTGATGGGGAGGGCCTCCAGGAGCATGCGAGGGAGCACCTGGGCAGGTGTAGTCCCACCTGGGTGTGATGGTGCCTGGAGAAATGCCCATCAGCACAGGACTAGGGGTCCTGGAGGAAGGACCACCCTTCCGTCAAGCCCAGAGGGCTCCAGGGACACTGCCGGCAGGCGGACAGTGTCTACTGGGGATTGCTGCCTCTCAGGCCACTCCCGGCACCAGGGGAGTGACCTGACTAGAGACTGGCACACAGGAGCCTTTGTCAGATCCAAGGTCAGCAGAAATGATGTTCCTTGTAAAATAAGGCAGGAAAGCGAGACTCAAGAGGGACCCTGACTTGCTAGAACCTCACAGCTCCTGGGTGAGTGGGACGAGACTCTGGACTTTGAATTTTATTGTGGAGGCAACAGGCAGCCATGGAACATTTTGGAGCAAGGGAGGAACTGGCCGGCTGCTTTCTAGAGATGAGCCCGGATGAGCAGACGCCCACAGGGGCGAACAAGACCGGGTCTGCAGGTGCGGGGTAGCTCCCCTTCCCGCTGGCAGCCTTGTCCTTGCCCCGTCTGTGCACAGGGGCCCAGGCTGTGCCTTCCCTTCATCTGGGAAGCCAGCCGTGTGTCCCTGAGTTGTCTCTGGTCACCCCCAGGTTGTGTGGCTTGCGCACCCTGCAGCCCTATGCCGAGAGGATCCCCGTGGTGACCACGGCTGGCATCACCATCAACTTCACCTCCCAGATCTCGCTCACGGGGCCCGGGGTTCAGGTGCACTACAGCTTGTACAACCAGTCAGACCGTGAGTATGACCGGCCGCAGGCAGCGGGTTGCAGGGACACTGCCGCCTTTCCCTGCTGCTTATGAGGCTGTCCGAAAGAAGTGATTGCGCATGCGCCTGTGCGCGTGTGCGTGTGCAAGTGCGGCCACCCATGCATGCAGCTTCCTGTGCCGTGCGCGGCCGCCACGCGTTCTCAGGTGCACGCAGACTCCCGCCTACTCACACACGTGCTCGTGCGCGAGTCTGGATACGTACACCCGCCGGCACCTGCTCGTGCGCGTGTATGCACACACACGGGGGCACATCCTTGTCCTAACGGTGCGCTCCCCGCTTCCATGGCCTCCTGTGGTCCCAGCCTGCCCTGGAGAGTTCCTCTGCTCTGTGAACGGACTCTGTGTCCCGGCCTGTGACGGGATCAAGGACTGCCCCAACGGCCTGGACGAGAGGAACTGTGGTGAGCCGCTTCCGCTGGCCTCCTGCCCACCCGCCCTGCGCCGCGCCCGCGGAGGCCCGGTCACTGTGTGCACGTGCAGTCCCCTAATTGACACCCAGGAGTCGTGGTTCTCTCACTGTGCTGGATCCAAGACGGAAACAGCCTCGCCAGGGCCACCCGGTGGGGCAGTGCAGGGACAACTTGGATCTCCTGACGCTCAGCTCAGGCCAACGCCCCAGCTGGTGGTCCTGGTCAGATCTCCAAAAAGGAAGAGAGAGGGCAAGGGGCGGCTGGGCAGGCACTGTCGGGGCCTGGGCAGCCAAGGGGAAGACCATCACCGCTCTCAGGTGCAGTCCCGTCCCGCTCTCCAGGGGCCCAGCTGCCAGCTCTTTCTGCCCGGCCCTGGGAGGAGCCCCTGGGGTCCCCGAAGCCTGGACTCTCTTGGAACAGCACCTCTGCTCTGCATCCTGGCTTCTGGGCCCTAGAGCCAGGTCCAGGCAGCCAGGCAGATGTCCCCCTCCCCTGCCGTCAGTGGTCAGCCTGGAGAGAGAAGCAGGAGAGGTGGAGACGCGCCCCCTGTAGGCTGGACCCGCTGCGATTCTGGGGAAAGGCTTCACAGTCCAACACTGAGTGTCAGCCAGGGGACCTTGACAACACAATGGGGCGTCTCAGGTTGGGGTGGCACTCAAGTGCATAGTGGCTGAGAAAGATTTGTGATCGCTCACAGGATTTGTGGGCAGTAACACACACATCCTACGGGCACCGCTTCCCAGCCT